>NW_022264386.1:0-29961 GCF_002021735.2 Oncorhynchus kisutch
CTTCATCAGAATCTAGAGTCTGTGATGCAGGCTGGTGTCTCTTCGTTTTCTGACTTCTGTCCACTTTGGTCATTCTGGTTGTGTCTCAAAAGGGAAGTGGTCACAGGACATGAGCAGATTCTGTGCAGGACCCTGGAGCGTCCCCTACCCTTTTCTGGTCTCAATTCATAAATCGGCAGGTATGAACCCATTTGTCTCACCACTGTGTGAATTGTATCTTCCCAATAGTTACGGAGTTTCCTGGTCCTCCTCTGGTGTCAGGTTTTTAATCAGAACTCGCTCGTCAGGCTGTAGCACTGAACTCCTAACTTTAGTGTCATAGTACTTCTTACTTCTTTCAGCGGCTTTCTGAGCATTTTCATTTGCAATGGCGTATGCTTCTTCCATCCCTCGTTTCCAGTTCTCCACGTATTCTCGCTGGTTACTGGAACCTGCCTCTGTGCACAATCCAAAGAGCATATCAACTGGAAGCCTGGGTGATCTCCCAAACAGAAGATAAAATGGTGAATAGCCAGTCACTTCGCAACGGGTGCAGTTATAGGCATAAACCAGTTTGTTCAGAGACTCCTTCCAATTTGACTTTTGTGTCTCAGTTAGTGTCTTTAACATTTGCAACAATGTTCTGTTCATGCGTTCCGCTTGACCGTTTCCCATCGGGTGATAGGGTGTTGTCCTGGACCCCGCCATGCCACTGAGTTTCTTTAACTGATGGAACAACTGATTTTCAAATTCTCCCCCTTGGTCATGGTGGATGCGGGACGGGAACCCAAACTTCAGGGCAAAGTCATTGAAGATGAGATTTGCAGCAGTTTTACCTGACTTTGATGTGGTGGCGTAGGCTTGAGTGAACCGTGTAAAATGATCAACAATCACGAGGATGTACTCATATCCCCCTTTGCATCTGTCGAGATGAAGGAAGTCAATACATACCAGTTCAAATGGCTGTGTTGTCACAATGTTTGTCAGAGGAGCTCTTGTTGCATGGGCTGGCTTTTTCTGCTTGACACAGCTACAAGTTTTAGTCACATAGTGCTCGATGTCAGATTGCATATATGGCCAGAAGAAGCGGTCACGTACTAGTGATACAGTGCGGTCAGTACCTTGGTGTCCCATGTTATTGTGCAACTCTTCCATCACTTTACCTTTGTACTGCTCTGGTAGAACTAACTGCTTGCGGGCTGTAGTGATTCTGTACAGAATGCCATCACTGTCTATTGTCAATTTGTCCCATTCTCTGAATAGGCATTTTGTCTTTGGACTGAATTTCTTTTGCTCTTTAACTGGCGGTTTGGAACCAGACAGTTTGAAATTGAGCACAGGACGGATGACCGGATCAGATTCTTGTGCTTCTCTTATCCCATCTTTTGGGATCGAGCTGGTTGTTGCAGTGGTTGTCTCACCTTCAGCTGATACTGCCATAGATGCAGCTGAAAATGACCAAGGTACAACAGCCTCTTTCTGTACCTCAACTGCTTGTATCGTGGCGGCGATGGTGTCTGGTGGAAGCTCCTCAGAACATTCTCTCATCAGTGACTCTACATCCAGTGGCATCCTTGACAAAGCATCTGCATCACCGTTCTCTCTGCCTGGCCTGTACTTTATTGTAAAGTGGAAATCAGCCAAGTCTGCAACCCACCTGGAAGTGGTTGCGTTCAGTTTTGCAGTAGACAGAATGTAGCAGAGCGGGTTGTTATCGCTGTATACAGTGAAGGTCGGAGCATAGTACAAATAGTCATGGAACTTATCAGTGATTGCCCATTTTAGAGCTAGAAATTCTAGCTTGCTCGAGTGGTAGTGATAGTTCTTCTCAGCTGCTGTTAAGGTTCGAGAGCCATAAGCAATGACCCTAAGCTTCCCCTCTTGCTTTTGATAAAGAACTGCTCCCAAGCCTTGGTGTGACGCATCAGTGTGTACAACAAATGGCTGAGTGAAATCAGGGAAACCTAAAACTGGTGGGTGAAGCAAACACTCAATCAGCTGTTCAAGTGCCTGTTGATGCTGGTCAGTCCACAGAATTGGCTTGTTTGAGGGCACCACATGACTTACTTTCTTTGTTTTTGTTTTCCGTGGGTGGTCAGGTAATTTCTCTGAATCTGCTTTCAGGAGGTCATACAGGCAGCTGGCACTCCTAGAAAAGTCTTTGATGTACTGTCTGTAGTAAGTGAGTAAACCAAGCATTTTTCTGAGCTGGCCCACAGTCTCTGGTCTGATTTCTTTCAATGCTCTTACTGCTTCAAAATCGGCTGGGTCAACTTGGCTGCCCTCTGCAGACACTATTCTGCCCAAATAACGGACCTGGGGTTTAAAGAGATCACACTTACTTGGTTTGAGTTTAATGCCATACTCTCTGAGACGCTGCAACACTTTTCGCACATCATTCACATGGCTGTCGAATGTTTTACTGAAAACTAGCGTGTCGTCCAGATAAGGAATGCAGATGTTATCCCGGAGCCCTTCCAAACACTCCTCCATACACCGCTGAAAAGCTGCAGGAGCGTTCATGAGGCCAAATGGCATACGTATCCACTCATAGAGTCCCCACGGTGTCACAAATGCTGTCAGTGGTCTGCTTTCTTCAGAGATGAACCCCTGGTGATACGCTTTTCCCTGATCTAAGAGGGAGAACCAGAAATTACCACCTAAACTGTCCATGATATCTTGGACCCGAGGGATGGGCTGGCGGTCGGGATGTGTCTTTCTGTTCAGGTCTCTGTAATCTATACACAACCGGAGGGTCCCGTCCTTCTTACGAACGCACACGACAGGTGAAGAATATGAAGAGTTTGACTTCCTAACCCAGCCCTGGACTATGAGGTCATAAATGTAACCCTTCATCTCCTGATACAGTGGCCTGGGCACTGACATGTATGTGCGCTTTACTGGTTCAGAGTCCTTTAGAGAAATAGTCATTTTCAATCGTTCAATGCAGCCAATGTCATTGTCTGATCTGGAGAAGGAGTGACACTCTTCTCTAAGCATTTGCCTAACAACCTCTCTCTGTTCTTCGGTTAGGTGAGTTAAATCTACTGGTGGATCCCACTGTTCAGTAGCAGTACATGGGGTTCGAACGCTGGTGTGATTCACTGTGGCTGAGGTGACAGTTTTTTCAAAGACTTGGGCAGGTAACACAGTCATAATGGTTTGTACTGTACCGATTATTGTGCGTCCTAGCAGGGCAATGTCATGGTCAGTGGGGTTAGAGACATCAAGCAGGATAACTGGAAAAACACCTTTCCTGACTCTGACTAGTGTGTCAAAGAACTCAAGGTCATCTGGCCACTGCGGGTTCAGGTCTGGCTGGAAAAGCATTGTCATGTCATCTTTGAAAGGTTGGGAAGCTACACGGCACTCAATCTGAATGCTACTGTGTTTTGGTACAGCAACCTTCTCTTTCTTGGTTTTCACTGTGTATTCATCTGTCTGTTCTGCGCTAACAGCCTGTATAAAAGCTCTCACCTTGTTTCTATTGAGGCTTGGGAAAGCTGTTTTTACTGTACTGTATCGTTTAGTCTTTTCGGTCATTGTCAGGATGTGCTCGATAACATTGAAACCTATGATGGGATGTGATAGGTGACAGCCTTTCATTACCAGCACCGGGATGATCAGTTCCTTTGTTTGGTCAGTTTCAGAGGCTAGCCGAAAAGTTGTTTCAATCCATCCCAGGTACGGCATTTCAGTCCCATTTGCTGCAGTCAACCTTAGATCATCAGGTGAGTCCAGAATTTCTGAAACATCTCTCAGCCTTGCGTTTGGGAGAGATTCCTCTTTCCATCGTTCATCAATGACCGATACCTGAGAGCCTGTGTCCCATAGAGCTTGGAGGTTGTGGCGATTCAGGTGACACTCAATAAGGCACTGTCTGCCTACTAGCGAGGTGACCTTACGGGGGTGGCAACCTTGAGCTAGGGATGGTAAGGAGTGGGCATTTTCCTCTGTACAGGAAAACCTTTCACTATTAGAGTCAATTTTCAGGTGAGTGCATTTTTCCTTATGTTTAGTCCAATGTTGGTTTTGACATACTTTGGAACAGTACAGTGTCTCTTTACATGATGAACATTGTTTCAGGTTCTCAAATGAATCTTCTCTGGCACAATTTGCACATTCCTGGGACTTTTTGGTAGCTACGGTTAACACTCGTCCCTCAGCGGTAACCCGTTTCCGTTTAAAGGGGCCTCCCTTGATGGTCTGGCTCCCCGGATTTTACATCCAGCTTGAAAATGTTCTCCACTCCCACATCGGAAGCAGTGTGTGCAGCGTGCATCTGTTCTGGCCTGCTGGCAGACAAAACACCTCCTTGGAGCTTGAGCAGAGTGGTTGGTATACCGGTTAGGTGCATATTGATGCTGCGCAGGGTCAGGTGCTTGGGACCGACTGTAGTTGCTGTAATACTGCTGCTGGGAAACAGGTGGCTGGGGGTCCCTATTTGGCCTCCTAACTGGGGGTGGGGCATAGGCACAAGGCGGTGACTGAAACATAGGCTGCTGTAATGTCTCTTTAATCTGAGCAATCTCTGCACTGAGACCTTTTAGAGAAGCTACACCTGTCTTAAGTTCAGCTAACTCTGTTAACAGTCCTGCGGGTATCGTAGTTTTGGCTTCCTTCACAGGACACTTTGCAGATGGCGTATCTTCTAAATGGACTACACTTACAGTTGTAGCAGGCTGTGGGGCATTAAACCGCTTTTTGTTTCGTCTTTCTATCTCATTAGCACAAGCAATGTTAAGCTTCTCTAGCAAAACCTCATCTGATGTTTTGCTCTCTAGCAGGAGAGGCTGCATGTCAATCCTGATACTGTCACTCTGGAGACCCGTAAGGACTGTGTGAAAACACATGCTCTGGACTAGACCAGGGTCATACTTAAGCCCTGATTCTGACTCCTGGGATGCAAACAGTACTTTTTGCCTCAAATCTAAAACGCGCATCAGGAAACTTTGAGGGGTCTCCTTGCTATGCTGTGCTTCTGAAGCTAGCTGTTTGTAAAGCTCTGTTGCACTCTTCTCTTGGAAGTGGGAACGCAGGATACATCTAAGTGTGGGAAGCGTTAGCTGGGGTTTACCTTCCAAGTAGCTGCGTAGCTGTGAGCCTGGAGAAATAGCCCTGACTACTGCGTCTACTATTTCTACCTCAGGATATCCTCTGTTAAGTCCATTTTCAATCTGATGGACAAGGCTGGAAAAAATAAGTTTTTCTTTCTGGCCCGGTTCACCTATCTGACCAGAAATTTTAAACTCTTTGCGCCAGTATGAGCTGGGCTGTGCATTGGGTGAGAGCGGCACGCTCCCCTGAAGATTGGCATGTTGTTGGGGCTGACGCAGAGAATCACTGGCTTTGGCTGCAATAATCTGCTCAGTTCCCACCCCTTGTTGTGGAGTTACAGTTCTCAATTCCTCTATTCTGTGATGTGTTCCGGCTGGTTCAATATCATGGTCAATTTGCCCTGTTTTGTTATCTATGCCACTGATCATCTCTGTCATTTCGTCTCTAAGTAGCAACAATTCCGACATGCCGCCATCTTCTAACTCTGCAACTTCCTCTCTTTCAAGGAACATCATAATGCGAGTCATTAATGCTATGCGGGATTTGTCTTTAACATCTCTTCTCTGTTCGCCTGATATTTCAAGGAAATCACATATCTCTAGTAATTTGTCTTTAGTCAGGGTGTGCAATTCTCCTACTACCTCTTCCTGTAGTTCTTCCAAGGCGCTTGTCATGTTGACAGAACAGGAGGAACTTTTACTGTGCAGGAGTTGACTCTGAATTAGATGGTCCTTACTGTCTCTGATGGTCGATCAATGGCCTCAGTTGACACGTACTTAACCCCTAACTTCCAACTTCCCTCGAACAGCAACACTTTCCTCACTGCAGCCTGCCTGAGTTGTTATGTGGAGATTTAGCTGGCTCGGAATTCAGCGACCAGGGTGTGGAAACTGGACATCTGAGCAGCAATCTCAGCGGAGCCTCCAAAAATGTTACGCCCCTGAAAACAGGGGAGAAATAATCACGAGAGTGATACGGTGTTGTATTCTCAATTTAACGTTTAGTTGAATCAATTTCACAAAAGTAACACATTACAAAACAACAGAAAAACCATTATACAAATAACACAGCAAAATATCTTATTAACAACGTACATGTTCATTCACAATCGACATAAAATGGCAGCTACTCTCAGTACGATGCTATTCTTCACTTCAACCGAGCAGGGCTAATATTACTCTCTTCAAACTTAACTCTAACTTCCTCAAAACGTTACTAAGACACACCCTAAACACTCTTGACATGTTAGTGAGTTATAACATTTAAATTACTATTTTTATCATCAATAAAGTACCTGAAAACAGGGGAGAAATAATCACGAGAGTGATACGGTGTTGTATTCTCAATTTAACGTTTAGTTGAATGAGAAAAAGACCGCGATTTTCCCCCAGGAATATGGGTGGAGACCAGAGCAATCGATCTCCGGCTCATAGATTAAGAGCATTTCGTAGATCACAGATTAACACTTTTAGGGCACTACAAAATCAAGTAATCAATATAACATTTACACATTACTCTCACAATTCGTACCCTTTGACAGATTTGAACTTTAACACAATTATATGAATGTTATCAATCTTTATCAACTGATACTGAATGCCTCTTTTTAACCTTAGATGTTTTAAGATCCTCACATACTATGAACTTACTAATACTTTTTAATGTATAACAGGCTATGACTATTTCCTTTAACCTGTCACACAGGCTGGATCCTCTTGTGAAGCAGGATACATGTTGGTGATATTTTGTGAAAACCTTCAAAGGCTGCTTTCGATTTTTAGAGAACAGTAGGAGATAAACTCCCATTGGCCAATGAATGGAGAAACGTATAACGCCCCACAAACTTTTGACGGATCACATTCACATCGTCATAAAGCTTCACACGGTTGCTAAGCTAATCGTCATGCAATGCCTTCTCAAAGGCGAGAAACCTGCCTATTTTCCTCAAAAGTAGATAATGTCACTATTCCCGAGCAGTACGATATTATCAAACATCTCGGATTACAGTTGCAATTTTGCACATGTACACGGAATTCATGCTAAAGTTGGGGTTTTGAGCTAGCGCCCAATTGATTCCCATTCACTCCTTGAAGAGCTCTCCTTGTTCCAGAATAGTCCAGAATGCACTGCGCAGCCCATTGACAATGTATGGGCAACATACAAATGGGCATTAATACAATGCCAAGGGAGTTTCCCCATCTCCTCAAAGGTATCTCTGGCACTGTCCCACATATTTCGGCAATGCACCAAAATCGATCTGTCCCTCATTTAAATCAAGTCTAAGTGGTGGATCAGTAGTGCGCTATTTCAATGCTGAGTTACATTTTTGTACACCAGTATCCAACACCTGAAAATAATATTTTTGGTCTGAAAATATATTTCACTGCAGTTTAGATGGTACAATGATGCGACACTATACTTTTGTCAAACTGAAATTAGGCGAACCAGAATATCATGAAATGGAGGCGTGATCCACAGTTCATTTTTTATTTATATTATGCCATCATTAATATGTCCTGTGGGACTGTAGTTGTAGTACTGCACTGCTCATCCCATATCAAACCAATGGACAATAGGAGACCGAATGTGATCGGATCATCATCTAATTGGCCTTCACATAACTCTTACGGAATGTCCACGTGGATGGGGATATTGGACATGGTATCGAAGTTTACTGGGTGACAATGTATGTTTAATTTCGACAAAATCATTTCTAATTAAATTTTTCCAGTACAACATAAGTTCAGCAAATCCGCTTATTGTTTGGGATACCTTTAAATGTACCTTCAGAGGTCATTCAATTCAATTTTCATGTAACGGTTTTCTTGAGTCGAAGGAGAGGCGTACCATAACTCAGCGTGGTTATTATTCATGGTTCTTTAATAAAGAAACTATACATGAATAGACTAACAAAACAAGAAATGTGAAAAACCAAAACAGCCCTATCTGGTGCAAACACAGAGACAGGAACAATCACCCACAAAACCCAACACCAAACAGGGTACCTAAATATGGTTCCCAATCAGAGACAATGACTAACACCTGCCTCTGATTGAGAACCATATCAGGCCAAACATAGAAATAGACAAACTAGACATGTAACATAGAATGCCCACTCAGATCACACCCTGACCAAACAAAACATAGAAACATACAAAGCAAACTATGGTCAGGGTGTGACATTTCAACAACAACAAAAAAGCAGTTTCTGGCTAAAGAGACAGGACTAAGGGAAATACATTCTCTAATCGTACAGGAAGCAATAAAATTAACTACAGAGATACAAAATAAATTAGCACCTGTTCTCTATTACACACATACACTTATCTGTGATTCTCCATTTTATATTTTAAAGGACAAAGCTAAATGATCAAAAGATGGCGCATACAGAGACGGTCGCCTCGCTTCAAATCCTTTGGAAATTGTGCAGTAATTTGTGGACGAAATTAGGGCACGAGTTTCCTTCCAGAGAGACATCAGGCATTGTAACATTCTATGTTTTACGGAAACATTGCTTACTCGGGATATGTTGTCAGAGTCGATACAGCCATTGGGTTTCTTCATGCGTCGTGCCGACAGAAAAAAAACATCTCTCTGGTAAGTGGAAGGGCGGGGGTTTATGAACATACAGTAACTCAAGTCCTTTTGTTCCCCTGACCTAGAAATCCTTAAAATCAAATGCCGACCGCATTATCTCCCAAGACAATTCTCTTTGATTATAGTCACAGCTGTGTATACCCCCCCCCCCCCCCACCCCTTCCCCAGGAAACCAGATATCCTCAGGCTGCATTTATCAAATCCAACCAAGACTCCATTTTTCTCAAACCGCCCTATAGGCAGAAACTCAAGCAGGATCTACCCGTGACTAAAACCATTCAACACTGGTCTGATCCATCGGAATCCACGCTTCAAGATTGTTTTGATCACGTGGACTGGAAAATGTTCCGGGAAGCCTCAGACAATAAAATCGTTTTATACGCCGACTCTGTGACTGAGTTTATTAGGATGTGCATTGGAGAGGTTGTACCCACTGTGACTATTAACACCTACCCCAACCAGAAACTGTGGATAGAAGGCAGCATTCGCGCAAAACTGAAAGCGCAAACCACCGCATTCAACCATGGAAAGAGGTTGGATATAAACTGAATATAAACAGTATAGTTATTCCCTCCGCAAGGCAATCAAACAAGCAGATTGTCAGTATAGGGACAAAATGGAGTCGCAATTCAATGGCCCAGACAAGAGACGTATATGTGGCAGGGTCTACAGGCAATTACGGATTCATAAATTCATAAAATGCCTGGATGTTTACAATTTCGGTGATTCTCTTAGAAATGGTTAAAAGTACTGTATAGCACCCCCAGGTGTAAAATTGTAAATAGCAGCTACTTCTCAGAGAGTTTTGAATTGTCAAGAAGAGTTAAACAAGGGTGTCCGCTGTCACCATATCTATTCATTGTGGCCATCGAAATGCTAGCTATTAAATCATATCAAATAACAACATTAGAGGATTAGAAATCCATGGCTTAAAAACAAAGGTGTCCATGTATGCTGCTAACTCAAGTTTAATATTTAATCTTCTTGCTAGTTCCCTGCAATGTCTCATTGAAGATGTAGATAACTTTTCTGTACTCTCTGGACTAAAACCTAATTATGATAAGTGTAAAATATTATGAATTGGGTCTTTAAAAAATACATCTTGTACATTACTATGCAGTTCATATTTAAAATGGGCTGACGGAGAAGTAGAAATGCTTGGTATTCATTGAAAAAAAATATTAAATGTAGAGGTAAATACCTGTCTATTTATGTAAAATTTGCCCTGATTAACTCCTTAGTCCTATCTCAGTTTACTCACTTACTTATGGCTCTGCCTACTCCTGATGACTTGTTTTTCAAATCGTATGAGTAAAAAATATTTAGCTTTATCTGGGATGCTAAACCAGACAAGAAACAGTGTGCCTATCTATATTTATACATTTGTATATTTTTATTTAAACTGGTAAGTTGTCTGAGAACACATACTCATTTACAGCAACAACCTGGGGAATAGTTACAGGGTAGAAGAGGGGGGATGAAGGATCCAATTATAAACCGGGGATGATTAGGTGGCCATGACGGTATGAAGGACAGATTGGGAATTTAGCCAGGACACTGTGGTTAACACCCCTACTCTTGCGATCAGTGCCATGGGATCTTTAGTGACCACAGAGAGTCAGGACATCCCTTTAACGTCCCATCCAAAAGACGGCACCCTGCGGCCTATGGTCATTGGGATATGTTTTAGACAGGAGGAAAGGGTGCCTCCTACTGACCCTCCAACATCAATTCCAGAAGCATCTGTTCTCCCATCCAGGGACATACCAGGACCAACTCTGCTTAGCTTCAGAAGCAAACCAGCAGTGGGATGATGGGTGATATGCAGGACTAGCTGGCTTTATAATGAATATGAATTGGGTGTTGTGAGATTATATATGAAAGCACTAAACATCTCTAGAATCTTCACTTATTCAAAAGTTTCACTTGAACCCTAAATGGTTCTCAAGTAAACTAAGAAAAGCTAATCCACTGTTTAAATAACTTTATCTGTGTACAGATTTCAATGTCTCATTTTTGATTTACTGCAAATGATATCTTTTTCAAAGTCTCTCTTTTTCAAACAAGTATTGCAGAGCTGGCTACAATTTAAATATTATGGCTGAATATAAATGTGCTGGGTGATGAAAGACCTGTATTTATGGGAAACAAGTTTGAAAAAGGGTATTTTATATTTAAATATTGTAAATTGGAATGGTTGACTTGTCTTTCATGGAGTTATCAGAATTATTTGGAAAGGTCTACTCAGTACTAGATTATAACCAATTGATTACAGCATTACCCCAAAAATGGAGGCAGGTAGCAGCAGGAGGAGGTAGGGAAGTGGTCTGTCTGCCCAATATAAATTATCAGAACTTGCAGAGGAATACAAATTGCATACCAGTTTCATTTGAGGACCAGGATGTTGATATGTGTCATTTAGACTGCAAAATAGTTGGGAAGCGATATTTGATTTACCGATTCCATGGGACAGGGTTTATGAGTTGATTCAAGACTTGTGCTTTTCAGCTAATGCAGATTTTGTTGAGTACAGAATCAATTGACCATTTATTTTAGTATTTCCCGCAAGTAGCTTCTCAGGAATGGTTGAAAATGCAAAACATTGATCTAAAATTGACACTAAATACCCTTTTGGAGATCTGGAGAGCAAGTCAAATATTATAATACTATTATAGTTTCTCAACCTGTAGTCTATTCAATAGAAATTGTATGTTAATCACAGCATAGTTGAAATATGCTGCGTAGTGTCTGGCCAGCAGAGACAGGTGGGATGGGCTAAGGGAAGCTGAGGTTTGGGATGTGGAATTGGAGATAAGGGGAAGGGGGAGTGGAGTTCCTGGGCAAAGGATATACAGATGTCAAATTAATTCCAAATACAAATACATTTGAATGACACTGAGGGGCTTTGTTGATACAGTTGAGGCTGATGCCATGCAGGTGTTTGTACAAAATGCATACACTCATTCAAATGCTCATAGATGGACATGGTTCCATACATCGTTGGCCTTGCTGTTATATTGGCCTGTATGTTTCTCGTTCATTGGTGGTGCATGGGCAGGAATTCAATGTATTTCTCAGGGTGGAATCTGATGCTTGAGGGGCAGCTCTTGGAGGGCTGTATCGGTCAGGTCCCCATTTGACAGTGGGAGATCTGTCGACGTGCCGTTGACCCTTTGTGTCTCTGGCTAAGAGGCTGTTAGATGACTAATGTGATGTGGTTGGGCAGCTTCCCTGTAAGTATGTTTATTACCAGATGAAATAGTCAAACTGAATCTACACAGAAAGGGAACATTTGGTTCATGAGCCAACCACTTAACGAGCAAGGTTTGTAGAGTCTACACATTGTATTAAAATGTTTACCTATCCAGGCCTGCTTTGTGACCAGCTTAGCTGTTGATGCATACGAATTAGGACCAGTAAGAGAGAATAAAGGACACATGTTCAGTAATATTGGTGTGACATTTATTAATGTACAAGAGGCAACTAGTATCGTCTTCCTGCCGCTTCGTTTAATTCAGCCACAGTTCAGAAATTGTTTAAGAAATGCTTCAGCACAATGTACACGGGTTTACAATGGTCATTGAAGTTGATTTAGAGGTTGGAGGAAAACAGCACGACCTGATGAAGATATCCCAGAAGCCTTGTACATCTTCAGGTTCCCCAGGAAGATATCCTGCAAGACAAAATCGTCAGCAGGGTAGCCTAGTGGTTAGAGAGTTGGACTAGTAACCGAAAGGTTGCAAGTACAAATCATGAGCTGACAATGTACAAATATTTCGTTCTGCCCCTGAACAGGCAGTCAACCCACTGTTCCTAGGCCATCATTGAAATTAAGAATTTGTTCTTAACTGCCATGCTAAATAAAGGTAAAATACAACACGAATTCTAGTTCCCAGTCATGTGCACCTATACAAAACTCACATTCAGTCACAGGTGTAAGCCACATCCAAGTACTTATAGGTTCCGACACAGGGGTCACCGAACACAGAGTTGGATACCTTGACGATACACTGGCGCTTTCCATCACACCTGTGTGTCAACAGGTAGAGGTTAACACCACAGCCAATGACTTCCTACAGCTAAATGCACACTGAAGGTTTCAGTACCTTTCTGCCATTTTGCTGGTGGTGGATTGGCTGAGGCAGTTGGTGTTTTTGAGTTGTTGATGTGGGCGCCCAATGGAACACACATCGTGTTGACGACGACCATAGTTGGCACGCTGAATACGGATCTCACCTCGATCTGAGGAAGAGAAAGGACAAACCTTGGTGTTGGTGTGGGCTAGTGACTAATATACACGGCACCACATGATTAAACTGTACGGTAGTGTTGACCAGCTTACCACATAGTAGTTGAGAATCAGAGCCTTCACATATGATGCTGCTTACTGCAAAGACAACACAGGAGTTACACCACTGGCCAGACAAATTAAGACATACATTAGCCTGGTGAAGTGTTAGTGATGCGCACTGACAGGGAATGTTGATTTCAGGTGCATTTTTCTAAAAGTCATTATAAACTCGTTAGCATGAACCAAAGTACAAAAAGTTAGGCGCGTCATCTTCCACCGTTACCTTTTAGTTTCACTTCCTTATGAGCAGTTCTCGAAATGCTAACATTTTAAGCAAACTGGCTGGCTAGACCTAAACTGTTGAAAAAATAAAGTCGACCCCGCTACACCCAATCTGTGCAGTTTGTGCCATCTGTCAGATTGGCTATAAACCCTGCAAAACTGTAGGAGTTGCGCTAGCTAGTTACCGTTCACTGAAACATGGTAAACCAGATTAAGTGCACAAGCATCATATAAGCTTGACACTTGCCTTCCATGTTCTTGCTGGCTAATTGAGCTAGATATGTCAATTTAACAAGGAACAGCAGCAGCATATGAGACAAGTCAAAAAAGTTACTGCAAAAAGGGTCAATGCAGATAGTCATTCAGCAGTTAAGGCTTGGGGGAAGTAGAAGCCTTTCAGGGTCCTGTTGGTTCCAGACTTGGTGCAGCCGTACCATTTGTTATGGAGTAGCAGAGACCAGTATAACTTGGGGGGTGCGAGTCTTTGACAATGTAGAGCCTGCCGACACAGGTGGTGTCGAAATCCTGATGCAGGGAGCGCGGCCTCTGATGTACTGGGCCGTACGCGATACCCTCTGTAGCACCTTGTGGTCAGATGCCATACCTAGTGGTGATGCAGCCAGTCAAAAAGCTCTCAATGGTGTAGAATTCAGAATCGGAGGGCTGACACCAATCCTTTTAGCCTCCTGGCAGGGAAGGGCTCAGCCCTCCATTTCCTGTAGTCCACTACCAGTTCCTTCGGCATCTTGGCACCACACTGCCAGGTCTCTGACCTCCCTATAGGCTACTCAAACTAAACAAGTTGCATATCCACAGCTTGCTAGGGTTAGTTAGCAGTTGAGGGTGGTTTACACTTGGAGAAACAAAAGTTAAAAAGCTGGTACCATAGGGGAACCAACCCATTATATTCCTTTTCTAGCAATCAGCTGAGCTTACTTTTTTACAAGATTAAAAGTGGGTAGGAGAATTAAACAATGTCCCAACATGACACAGTCATACCAACACTAAATATTAAATACTAAATACTAAATACTATTAAATACTAAATATTATTAGCACACATTCAGAGACTGACTTGTTTCTTGCTGTTGGACACAGGAGTATTTGGTGTCCAGGTACTTATAAGTCCCGACACAGGGGTCTCCAAAAACGAAATTGGATGCAGGGACAATACACTCGCTCTTCCCACCGCATCTGTGTGTTTCAAAGACATGTTGAGGTCATGAGTTCATACAGGTAAACACAACAGGTTCCAGCACATTTCTGCCATCTTGCTGGTGGTTGTTTACACTACAGCCAAGGAGTTACAGGTTCTAGTACCTTTCTGCCATCTTGCTGGTGGAGGATTGGCTGAGGCAGTTGGTGTCGGTGAGTTGGTTATCAGGGCGCCCAATAGAACAAACATCGTGTTGACGACGACCGTAGTTCGCACGCTTGATATGGATCTTACCTCCATCTGAGGGAGATGGAGAACAGTGAGGCACGAAGGAGAGCCAAGTATGGGTCTCTATGGTGTGGGCTAGTGACGCTAATCTACAGTATAAACGATCATAGGTGGTCGGTGAGTATACTGTTCAGCAGTGTGGACTAGCTTACCACATTGCAGTAAAGCATCAGAGCCTTCACACGTGATGCTGATTGCTGCCAGGACAAATAAACAGGAATTACACACCACTCACATTAGCTTGGTTAAGTAGTATCATCATTATTACATACAGTACCTCCATCTGTTAGTGTGCAGCAAGCTGTAGCCAGCACTGAAACAACATCACACAGCTAGTTCAGCAACATTCAACATCATATGCACTTGGACCATGAAGCTACAACTCAGCATTGGTCTCTATACGCAAGTTCAGCATTTGGTCTCATATTCCATGCTTTGAATAACTTTTTGCCTAAAAGGAACTGAATGTCCCTCAAATCATATTACATGTACTTCTTTTCACTCACAAATACAAACATTGTCATATATATTTAAATTCTAATCTGCATCAGATACAGATTTTGTATACTCACATGTGACCACCGTCAGTCTCAAAATGCACATGATGCCAGGTACAGGAGTGGTACTAACAGAGAAAATGCAACTGATGATAACAAGATCCAATACACCTGGTATTTATGTTATGTGACATGTCTTAATTTACCCAGGTGTATCTATTTGTCTCCAGGTGCACCTCATTGCAATTAGGGGCCTGCGTTTGGTGGTCAAAACCTGGCTATTGAGTCAGTCTCATGGAGTTAGATAGAGGACTCTAGATGGATGAAATCCATGTTGGCATGAACATTGCCACTGAGGGCTTCCAACAAAGTAGCCATCTAGGTGGAGCTTCTCAAATCAAATCAAATTTTATTTGTCACATAAACATGGTTAGCAGATGTTAATGCGAGTGTAGCGAAATGCTTGTGCTTCTAGTTCCGACAATGCAGTAATAACCAACAAGTAATCTAACTAACAACTCCAAAACTACTGTCTTATTCACAGTGTAAGGGGATAAAGAATATGTACATAAGGATATATGAATGAGTGATGGTACAGAGCAGCATAGGCAAGATACAGTAGATGGTATCGAGTACAGTATATATATATGAGATGAGTATGTAAACAAAGTGGCATAGTTAAAGTGGCTAGTAATACATGTATTACATAAGGATACAGTCGATGATATAGAGTACAGTATATACGTATGCATATGAGATGAATAATGTAGGGTAAGTAACATTATATAAGGTAGCATTGTTTAAAGTGGCTAGTGATATATTTACATCATTTCCCATCAATTCCCATTATTAAAGTGGCTGGAGTTGAGTCAGTGTCATTGTGTTGGCAGCAGCCACTCAATGTTAGTGGTGGCTGTTTAACAGTCTGATGGCCTTGAGATAGAAGCTGTTTTTCAGTCTCTCGGTCCCAGCTTTGATGCACCTGTACTGACCTCGCCTTCTGGATGATAGCGGGGTGAACAGGCAGTGGCTCGGGTGGTTGATGTCCTTGATGATCTTTATGGCCTTCCTGTAACATCGGGTGGTGTAGGTGTCCTGGAGGGCAGGTAGTTTGCCCCCTGTGATGCGTTGTGCAGACCGTTCGTTAAGGAAGAATCACACGGGCCACTTTCAGTCGCAAAACCTTTGAGCATTGCAGATATACATTTCATGAATAGAGACAACGTATTTCCTTAATAATCTCCATGTCGGGGAGACATATTTGTTCAATATAGCATATTTTTATCTGAACCTTCCAAAAGGTTGCATCCTGCCTAACGCTCCCCATTATTCAATCCAGGTTATCAGGAGGGATCATCCAATTAATTATACACTTGAGCAAACACTGCATAACTGTAGGTAGCATTAAATTGCCAACTTTGGCTTCATACAGTACCTTTTCAAACAAAACACTCTGTGATGGTGTACAGCCTTTAAGTTTGTTTACCAACTCATAGAAATTATAGAAGACAATGGACTACTTTAATAAAATGAATATTGCCTCTATTGTCTCTAATGTAATTACATTTGTTATTTGATTTGAATGGAGCTGCCCTTGCGCTCACGTACGCCATAATGGGACACATATAAAGATGATATACTGTGACTATCATTCTCTATGGTCCAATCCCTACGATGTGTTGTTCTGGTGGCTGAGTGTGTGTCCTCTTCCTCTCAACTGCCCATTCTCAGGGCTGCTGAACAGGTGCCTTGCCCGTCAAAGTTGCAGCCCTTTGGGTGTTGCACTTATCAGGCTTCACTGCCATGGACCAGAAAGGCTGGTCCTAGTCATTTTGTGCATTTATATGTTCCCAGTTGCCACTCCTGTGAAGGGAGACCGCTGCGCTTGAAGGCAGTTCGGTGACCACAGAACCCCAGTACAGGTACTCTATTGTAAACATTATTAAAGTGAACCGTGTTGAATGACCATGTACATATGGCAGCAGTCTCTATGGTACAGGGTAGAGTACCAGGTGGTGTCAACCCAGTACCCTGCTTTTAATAGTGACTAAGTTTGGGCTGGGTTATGGGAGGAGGCCGGCTAGAGGAGACGATTTTAACGTCCGATGGACTGGAGTAAGAAACTTCTATCTCCAGTTTCTCAGTCTCTAGGTCACAGCTTTGATGCTCCTGTACTATCACCTCCTTCTGGATGGTAGCGGGGTGAACAGGCCATGGCTCGAGTGGCTGAGGTCCTTGATGATCTTCTTGGCCTATCTGTGACACCGAGCGCTGTAGGTGTCCTGGAGGGCAGGCAGTGTGCTCCCGGTGATGCGTTGGGCTGACCGCACCACCATTTGGGGAGCCCTTTGGTTGCAATTGCCGTACTAGGCATTGACACAGCCCTACAGGATCCTCTCAATGGTGCACCTGTAGAAGTTCATGAGGGCCTTACAGGACAAGCCAAATTTCTTCAGCCTCCTGAGGTTGAGTAGGTGCTGTTGCGCCTTCATCACATTTTCTCTACGAATGGATCATTTCAGGTTGATTGTGATGTGCACGCCGAGTAACTTGAAGCTTTTCGTTCTCTCCAGTGCGACCCTGTAGAAGTGGATGGGGACTAGCTCTCTCTGCTGTCTACCGTAATCAACAATCATCTCCATTGTTTTGTTGACATTGAGGGAGAGGTTATTTTCCCGGCACCATTCCGTCAGGGTCCTCACATCCTCCCTGTATGCCGTCTTGTCATTGTTGGAAATCAGGCCTACCACTGCTGTCAGCAAACTTGATGATTGAGTTGCCACTCAGTCATGGGTGAACAGGGAGTACAGGAGGAGGTTGAGCACACACCCTTGTTGTTCCACAGTCTTGAGGATCAGCGTGGTGAAGGTGTTGTTGCCTACCTTCACACCCGAGGTCGGCCCGTCTGCCCAGCTGCAAAGAGCGGGGTTGAGACCAATTGTCCAAGCTTGGTGATGTGGTATGATTCTGCTATTTCCTTTACATTTGATCCGGAACTCCCAACAGAAGCTAGCCAGCTAACTAGCTAGTAGTCAGCTTGCCACTGCTAGTTGTCATCAGCTACCTTTAGCAAGGACATATCTCGCCAGTCTGCACAGAGCTGCACAGAGCACAGAGCACAGAGCAAATCGGGCTTATTTTTCTCCATATCTCTGGATTCCTACCTCAAGCTCTGAACCTTTTCACCTAGGTCATCGCAGCTAGCTAGCTGCTATCCGATTGGCTTCTCCTGGCTAACGTCTCTGTCCCAAAGCAACCACCAATTAGCCTGGAGCTAGCCTATGCTAGGCCCATCTCCCAGCTAGCTGAAGAGGTCAATCAGCCACTCCTTAAGCTACAATACCTATTTTGCCAATTGGCCTGGACCCCTGTAATTGCCGATATGGAGCCCTGCTGATCCATCACGACTGGACAACTGACGTAATCCACCCGAGGGGGTTTCAACTGGCTCCCCCGTCATGAAGTCCCCTGAATGCCCATCTGCTAGCCTAAAAGGCCTAAAAATCCTTGTTTAACCAATCACCTCCCCTTCATGTACACTGATTGAAGTGGATTTTACAAGGGACATCAATAAGGGATCAAAGCTTCCACCTGGATATTTTTTTTTATTCATTTTTTTTTTTACCCTGACATTGCTCATTCTGATATTTCTTAATTCCTTTATTAACATTTTGGGGATTTGTGTTTATTGTTTTGTATTGTTAGGTATTACTGCACTTTAACTAAAGCTTGTAACATGCGCATTTTGCTGCACCTGCAATAACATGTGCAAAATATCTGTAGTCAGCAGTCTGATGGATTGTAGAAAGAAACGGTCTCTAAGCCAGTTGGAATCAGATTGCATACACCAATATGGACTGCCCGACGATAAGGGAGAGAAGAGTTTGTGGTTGATTTTTGTGGGGTCCTTGATAATGATGCGTGCCTTCCTCAGGCAGATGTCCTGGATGGGTGAGGGCACTGTCCCAGTGATGTACTGTGCCATCTTCACAACGTGCAGGAGTGCCTTGCAGTTGTGGACGGAGATATTGCCAGAACAGGCCATGATGCATCCGCTCAGGACGATCTCAATGGTGCAGTAGTAGTATTTAGAGAGGAGGCAGCATGCCAAATTTTTTCAGCCACCTAGTAGAGACGCTGTTGTCATGTTGGTCCATGACGAGTCCGCAGTGAAGTGGTCGCTGAGAAACTTAAAACTTGTGACTCTCTCTACTGGTTGTCATGACACCACCATGCCAGTTCACACACCTGCTCCATACAGGTTGACTCGTCGTTGTTGGTTATCAGGCCTACTGGTTATCAGGCCTACAACCGCGATGTTGTGCAAAGCCACGCAGTCATGGGTGAACATGGACTGAGGACACACCCCTGGGGGTCACCTGTGTTGAGTCAGTGTCTCCTTAATTAACTTCTTATGGTATAGGGGACAGTTGCGTCCCACTTGGGCAAAAAACTGTGAAAATGCAGTGCGGCAATTTTTTTTAAATGATATAAAAATCGAACTTTCATTAAATCACACATGTAACATACATACTAGCATATTTCAATCTTGCAGGCGCTACACAAAACGCAGAAATAAAATATAAAACATGCATTACATTTGACGAGCTTCTTTTGTTGGCACTCCAATATGTCCCATAAACATCACAATTGGTCCTTTTGTTCGATTAATTCCGTCCATATATATCCAAATGTCCATTTATTTGACGCGTTTGATCCAGAAAACAACAGCTTCCAAAAAATGCAATGTCACTACAAAATATTTCAAAAGTTGCCTATAAACTTTGCCAAAATATTTCAAACTACTTTTGTAATACAAGTTTAGGTATTTTTAAACGTTAATAATCAATCAATTGTAGACTGGTCTATCTGTGTTCAATACCTGAAGATAACAAACCCTGCTACTTTTCACGTCTTGCTCAACTCTCAACAGTGTTACGCAGGTCCCAAATGGCCTACTTCTTCATTGCACAAATGAATAACCTCAACCAAATTCCAAAGACTGGTGATATCCAGTGGAAGTGGTAGGAACTGAAAACAGGTTCCTAAGAATAAAATAATAATCTGAACGGTTAGTCCTTGGGGTTTTGCCTGCTACATAAGTTCTGTTATACTCACAGACAAGATTCAAACCGTTTTAAAAACTTCAGAGTGTTTTCTATCCAAATCTACTAATACTATGCATATCTTATATTCCTGGCATGAATAGCAGGAAGTTGAAATTGGGCACGCTATTTATCCAAATGCTGCCCCCTTAATCTACCCATTCTGCCCAATTTTTTAAATGTTTAAAATGTTTAAAATGTTTTAAATGTTTTACAGTGAAAACACAACATATATTTATGTTAGATCACCACCAAATCCAAAAAAACACACAGCCATTTTTCCTAGCCAAAGATAGAGTCACAAAAGCAGAATTAGAGATCAAATTAATCACTAACCTTTGATAATCTTCATCAGATGACACTCATATGACATCATGTTACACAATACATTTATGTTTTGTTCGATAATATGCATATTTATATCCACAAATCTCAGTTTACATTGACGCCATGTTCAGAAATGCCTCCAAAATATCTGGAGTAATTACAGAGAGCTATGCCAGATAACAGAAATACTCATCATAAACTTTGACGAAAGATACATGTTTTACATATAATTAAAGATACACTGGTTCTTAACGCAACCGCTGTATCAGAATTTATTTAAACGTTACGAAAAAGCATACCATGCAATAATCTAAAACGGCGCTAAGACGTAAATATATTTCTCCGCCATGTTGAAGTCAAGAGAAATACGAAATTACATCATAAATTTATTTTATTTATTTTACCTTTATTTAACCAGGTAGGCAAGTTGAGAACAAGTTCTCATTTACAATTGCGACCTGGCCAAGATAAAGCAAAGCAGTTCGACAGATAAAACGACACAGAGTTACACATGGAGTAAAAACAAACATACAGTCAATAATGCAGTATAAACAAGTCTATATACAATGTGAGCAAATGAGGTGAGAAGGGAGGTAAAGGCAAAAAAGGCCATGATGGCAAAGTAAATACAATATAGCAAGTAAAATACTGGAATGGTAGTTTTGCAATGGAAGAATGTGCAAAGTAGAAATAAAAAAATAATGGGGTGCAAAGGAGCAAAATAAATAAATAAATAAAAATTAAATACAGTTGGGAAAGAGGTAGTTGTTTGGGCTAAATTATAGGTGGGCTATGTACAGGTGCAGTAATCTGTGAGCTGCTCTGACAGTTGGTGCTTAAAGCTAGTGA
Organism: Oncorhynchus kisutch; assembly: GCF_002021735.2. Classification (NCBI taxonomy): domain Eukaryota; kingdom Metazoa; phylum Chordata; class Actinopteri; order Salmoniformes; family Salmonidae; genus Oncorhynchus; species Oncorhynchus kisutch. Next base: position 21,430 of record NW_022264386.1, read on the forward strand.
GGGAGATAAGTGTTTCCAGTTTCAGAGATTTTTGTAGTTCGTTCCAGTCATTGGCAGCAGAGAACTGGAAGGAGAGGCGGCCAAAGAAAGAATTGGTTTTGGGGGTGACTAGAGAGATATACCTGCTGGAGCGTGTGCTACAGGTGGGAGATGCTATGGTGACCAGCGAGCTGAGATAAGGGGGGACTTTACCTAGCAGGGTCTTGTAGATGACATGGAGCCAGTGGGTTTGGCGACGAGTATGAAGCGAGGGCCAGCCAACGAGAGCGTACAGGTCGCAATGGTGGGTAATATATGGGGCTTTGGTGATAAAACGGATTGCACTGTGATAGACTGCATCCAATTTGTTGAGTAGGGTATTGGAGGCTATTTTGTAAATGACATCGCCAAAGTCGAGGATTGGTAGGATGGTCAGTTTTACAAGGGTATGTTTGGCAGCATGAGTGAAGGATGCTTTGTTGCGAAATAGGAAGCCAATTCTAGATTTAACTTTGGATTGGAGATGTTTGATATGGGTCTGGAAGGAGAGTTTACAGTCTAACCAGACACCTAAGTATTTGTAGTTGTCCACGTATTCTAAGTCAGAGCCGTCCAGAGTAGTGATGTTGGACAGGCGGGTAGGTGCAGGTAGCGATCGGTTGAAGAGCATGCATTTAGTTTTACTTGTATTTAAGAGCAATTGGAGGCCACGGAAGGAGAGTTGTATGGCATTGAAGCTTGCCTGGAGGGTTGTTAACACAGTGTCCAAAGAAGGGCCGGAAGTATACAGAATGGTGTCGTCTGCGTAGAGGTGGATCAGGGACTCACCAGCAGCAAGAGCGACCTCATTGATGTATACAGAGAAGAGAGTCGGTCCAAGAATTGAACCCTGTGGCACCCCCATAGAGACTGCCAGAGGTCCGGACAGCAGACCCTCCGATTTGACACACTGAACTCTATCAGAGAAGTAGTTGGTGAACCAGGCGAGGCAATCATTTGAGAAACCAAGGCTGTCGAGTCTGCCGATGAGGATATGGTGATTGACAGAGTCGAAAGCCTTGGCCAGATCAATGAATACGGCTGCACAGTAATGTTTCTTATCGATGGCGGTTAAGATATCGTTTAGGACCTTGAGCGTGGCTGAGGTGCACCCATGACCAGCTCTGAAACCAGATTGCATAGCAGAGAAGGTATGGTGAGATTCGAAATGGTCGGTAATCTGTTTGTTGACTTGGCTTTCGAAGACCTTAGAAAGGCACGGTAGGATAGATATAGGTCTGTAGCAGTTTGGGTCAAGAATGTCCCCCCCTTTGAAGAGGGGGATGACCGCAGCTGCTTTCCAATCTTTGGGAATCTCAGACGACACGAAAGAGAGGTTGAACAGGCTAGTAATAGGGGTGGCAACAATTTCGGCAGATAATTTTAGAAAGAAAGGGTCCAGATTGTCTAGCCCGGCTGATTTGTAGGGGTCCAGATTTTGCAGCTCTTTCAGAACATCAGCTGAATGGATTTGGGAGAAGGAGAAATGGGGAAGGCTTGGGCGAGTTGCTGTTGGGGGTGCAGTGCTGTTGTCCGGGGTAGGAGTAGCCAGGTGGAAAGCATGGCCAGCCGTAGAAAAATGCTTATTGAAATTCTCAATTATGGTGGATTTATCAGTGGTGACAGTGTTTCCTATCTTCAGTGCAGTGGGCAGCTGGGAGGAGGTGTTCTTATTCTCCATGGACTTTACAGTGTCCCAGAACTTTTTTGAGTTAGTGTTGCAGGAAGCAAATTTCTGCTTGAAAAAGCTAGCCTTGGCTTTTCTAACTGCCTGTGTATAATGATTTCTAGCTTCCCTGAACAGCTGCATATCACGGGGGCTGTTCGATGCTAATGCAGAACGCCATAGGATGTTTTTGTGTTGGTTAAGGGCAGTCAGGTCTGGGGAGAACCAAGGGCTATATCTGTTCCTGGTTCTAAATTTCTTGAATGGGGCATGTTTATTTAAGATGGTTAGGAAGGCATTTAAAAAAAATATCCAGGCATCCTCTACTGACGGGATGAGATCAATATCCTTCCAGGATACCCCGGCCAGGTCGATTAGAAAGGCCTGCTCGCAGAAGTGTTTCAGGGAGCGTTTTACAGTGATGAGTGGAGGTCGTTTGACCGCTGACCCATTACGGATGCAGGCAATGAGACAGTGATCGCTGAGATCTTGGTTGAAGACAGCAGAGGTGTATTTAGAGGGGAAGTTGGTTAGGATGATATCTATGAGGGTGCCCGTGTTTAAGGTTTTGGGGAGGTACCTGGTAGGTTCATTGATTATTTGTGTGAGATTGAGGGCATCAAGTTTAGATTGTAGGATGGCTGGGGTGTTAAGCATGTTCCAGTTTAGGTCGCCTAGCAGCACGAACTCTGAAGATAGATGGGGGGCAATCAGTTCACATATGGTGTCCAGAGCACAGCTGGGGGCAGAGGGTGGTCTATAGCAGGCGGCAACGGTGAGAGACTTGTTTTTAGAGAGGTGGATTTTTAAAAGTAGAAGTTCAAATTGTTTGGGTACAGACCTGGATAGTAGGACAGAACTCTGCAGGCTATCTTTGCAGTAGATTGCAACACCGCCCCCTTTGGCAGTTCTATCTTGTCTGAAAATGTTGTAGTTTGGAATTAAAATGTCTGAGTTTTTGGTGGTCTTCCTAAGCCAGGATTCAGACACAGCTAGAACATCCGGGTTGGCAGAGTGTGCTAAAGCAGTGAATAGAACAAACTTAGGGAGGAGGCTTCTAATGTTAACATGCATGAAACCAAGGCTATTACGGTTACAGAAGTCGTCAAAAGAGAGCGCCTGGGGAATAGGAGTGGAGCTAGGCACTGCAGGGCCTGGATTCACCTCTACATCGCCAGAGGAACATAGGAGGAGTAGAATAAGGGTACGGCTAAAAGCTATGAGAATTGGTCGTCTAGAACGTCTGGAACATAGAGTAAAAGGAGGTTTCTGGGGGCGATAAAATAGCATCAAGGTATAATGTACAGACAAATGTATGGTAGGATGTGAATACAGTGGAGGTAAACCTAGGTATTGAGTGATGAAGAGAGAGATATTGTCTCTAGAAACATCGTTGAAACCAGGAGATGTCATTGCATGTGTGGGTGGTGGAACTAATAGGTTGGATAAGGTATAGTGAGCAGGACTAGAGGCTCTACAGTGAAATAAGCCAATAAACACTAACCAGAACAGAAATGGACAAGACATATTGACATTAAGGATAGGCATGCTTAGTCGAGTGATCAAAAGGGTCCGGTGAGTGGAGAGGTTGGTTGGTGATTTAGACAGCTAGCCAGGGCATCGGTAGCAAGCTAGCATAGGATGGAGGTCTGTTAGCCACCCCTTACGTTCCGTCAGTAGATTAGTGGGGTTCCGTGTGGTAGAGGGGATTAATCCAAATCACACAACAACAACAAAAATAAAAACAATAGATATAGTTATAGAGGCCCAAGAAGAAAACATAATAATAATAATTTAAAAAATAATAAAAAAATAATAAAAAATTGTCCGATTGTCTATTCAGATAGCAGCCGGTAAGACAGCTAACGGTTAGCAGGCCGCAGATGGGCGTTCAGGTAACGTCGCGACGGAGGAGCCAGCCGAATAACTCCTTCGGGTAGATAACGTCGGCAGTCCAGTTGTGAAGGCCCGGTGGGGCTCCGCGAAGGCAGTAAAACGGGTCCGGATAGGTGACTGCAGCCCAGGTGTGATTGATGGAACTCAGGAGTGATTGACGGAGCTTGCTAGCTCCGGAATAATTGATGTTTGCTCCGGAATCGACGAAGGCCGATAGTCACACGGATAGCAGCTAGCTAGCTGTGAGATCCGGGTATGAATGTCCAGAGAGCAGTCGAAATCCAGGGACATGGAGAGAAAAATTGGTCCGGTATGTTCCGTTCCGAGCCGCGCTGCGCCGTACAGAACTGGCGATAGATTTTCGAGCTAAAGGATAGCTGATGACCACAAACCGTGGTTAGCTGAATATTAACGATTTGCCAGTAAAGGAGCTAACTAGCTTCTGAACTAGCTTCTGGATTAGCTTCTGGCTAGTTTCAGGCTAGCTTCTTGGAGGATTACAGATCTGAGGTAAATAATACTTTTTTATAAATATACATTGGTGAGGCGGGTTGCAGGAGAGTGTTTTGAAGATGAGTTGATGGAAAATAAAAATAAAATGTATGTGAAAAAGTTGTAAATATATATATATACAGGACACGACAAGACGAGGACAAAAGACGTCTGAACTGCTATGCCACCTTGGAGACAACAATGATGTGGAAATAGTAAATAGTTCCTTACCTTTGATGATCTTTCATCAGAATGCAGTGCAAGGAGTCCTAGTTCCACAATAAATCGTTGTTTTTTTCCATAATGTCCATTACTAAAATTATATTTTAAAGGAGGAAGCTAAGTGATCAAAAGATGGCGCAGACAGAGACGGTCGCCTCGCTTCAAGTCATTTGGAAATTAAGCAGTAATTGGTGGTCGAAATTAGGGCACAAGTTTCCTTCCAGAGAGACATCAGACATTGTAACATTCTATGTTTTACGGAAACATTCCTCACTCGGGATATGTTGTCAGACGATACAGCCATCGGGTTTCTTCATGCGTCGTGCCCACAGAAAAAACATCTCTCTGGTAAGTGGAAGGGCTGGGGTTTAATAACATACAGTAACTCAAGTCCTTTTGTTCACCTGACCTAGAAATCCTTACAATCAAATGCCGACTGCATTATCTCCCAAGACAATTCTCTTTTGTCTAATTTGAGAACAAGAAAACCAAAATTTTACTAGCACATTGACTTTCGTACCTGATCGAACAAAACACTCGACTACTGCTAATCTAACTTCCGCAATGCATACAAGGCCCTTCCCCGCCCTCCTTTTGGCAAATCCAAGCACGACTCCATCTTGCTCATCTTCCTATAGGCAGCAACTCAAGCAGGATGTACCCGTGACTAAAACCATTCAATGCTGGTCTGACCCATTCACGCTTCAGATTGTTTTGATCACATGGACTGGAAAATGTTCCGGGAAGCCTCAGACAATAAAATCAATTTATACGCCGACTCTGTGTGTGGATTTATTAGGATGTGCATTGGAGAGGTTGTACCCACTGTGACTATTAAAACCTACCCCAACCAGAAACTGTGGATAGAAGGCAGCATTCGCGCAAAACTGAAAGTGCAAACCACCGCATTCAACCATGGAAAGAGGTCGAGAATAAAGCTGAATATAAACAGTATAGTTATTCCCTCCGCAAGGCAATCAAACAAGCAGAATGTCAGTATAGGGACAAAATGGAGTCGCAATTCAATGACCCAGACAAGCGACCTATGTGGCAGGATCTACAGGTAATTACGGACTACAAATATATTCATAAAATGCCTGGATGTTTACAATTTCGGTGATTCTCTTAGAAATGGGTAAAAGTACTGTATAGCAACCCCAGGTGTAAAATAGTAAATAGCGGCTACTTCTCAGAGTGTTTTGAATTGTCAAGAAGATTTGCTAGCTATTAAATCATATCAAATAGCAACATTAGAGGATTATAAATCCAAGGCTTAAAAAAAAAGGTGGTGTCCATGTATGCCGATGATTCAAGTTTTATATTTAATCTGCTAGCTAGATCCCTGCAATGTCTCATTGAAGATCTAGATAACTTTTCTGGACTCTCTGGACTAAATCCTAATTATGATAAGTGTACAATATTATGTATTTGATCGTTAAAAAAATACAACTGGTACAAAACTATGCAGTTCATATTTAAAATGGGCTGACGGTGAAGTAGCATAAAAAAACAATATTAAATCAGCCCTACACAATGAATTTCAATAGAAAACCGACAATATCCTGCAACAATGTAGAGGTAAATATCTGTCTATTTATGGAAAATCTGCCCTGATTAACTCCTTAGTCATATCTCAGTTTACTCACTTACTTATGGCTCTGCCTACTCCTGATGATTTGTTTTTCAAATCGTATGAGCAAAACATATTTAGCTTTATCTGGGACGCTAAACCAGACAAGATACAGTGTGCCTATCTATATTTATACATTTGTATATTTGTATTTAAACTGGTAAGTTGTCTGAGAACACATACTCATTTACAGCAACAACCTGGGGAATAGTTACAGGGTAGAAGAGGGGGATGAATGAGCCAATTATAAACCGGGGATGATTAGGTGGCCATGATGGTATGAAGGACAGATTGGGAATTTAGCCAGGACACTGTGGTTAACACCCCTACTCTTGCGATCAGTGCCATGGGATCTTTATTGACCACCGAGAGTCAGGACACCCATTTAACGTCCCATCCAAAAGACGGCACCCTACTGCCTTTTGTCATTGGGATATGTTTTAGACAAGAGGAAAGGGTGCCTCCTACTGACCCTCCAACACCACTTCCAGAAGCATCTGTTCTCCCATCCAGGACTTACCAGGACCAACGCTGCTTAGCTTCAGAAGCAAACCAGCAGTGGGATGATGGGTGGTATGCAGGACTAGCTGGCTATATAATGAATATACATTGGGTGTTGTGAGATTATTCAATATAAAAGCACTAAACATCTCTAGAATCTTCACTTATTCAAAAGTTTCATTTGAACCCTAAATGGTTTTCAAGTAAAATACTAAGAAAAGCGAATTCACTGTTTAAATAGCCTTTTGCCTGTGTATGGATTTCGATGTCTCATTTTTGATTGACTGCAAATTATACCTTTTTCAAAGTCTCTCTTTTTCAAACAAGCATTGCAGAGCTGGCTACAATTTTAATTTCATCCCCCTGAAAGATAGAACAAATATTATGGCTGAATATAAATGTGCTGGGTTATGAAAGACCTGTATTTATGGGAAACAAGTTTGAAAAAGGGTATTTTGTATTTAAATGATATTCGAATGGTTGACTTGTCTTTCATGGAGTTATCAGAATTATTTGGAAAGGTCTACTCAGTCCAAGATTATAACCAATTGATTACAGCATTACCCCAAAAATGGAGGCAGGTGGCAGCAAGAGGAGGTAGGGAAGTGGGTCTGTCTGCCAATATAAATTATCAGAACTTGCAGAGGAATACAAATTGCATACCAGTTTCATTTGAGGACCAGGATGTTATGTCATTTAGACTGCAAAATAGTTGGGAAGCGATATTTGATTTACCGATTCCATGGGACAGGGTTTATGAGTTGATTCAAGACTTGTGCTTTTCAGCTAATGCAGATTTTGTTGAGTACAGAATCAATGACCATTTATTTTAGTATTTCCCGCAAGTAGCTTCTCAGGAATGGTTGAAAATGCAAAACATTGATCTAAAAATTGACACTAAATACCCTTTTGGAGATCTGGAGAGCAAGTCAAATATTATAATACTATTATAGTTTCTCAACCTGTAGTCTATTCAATAGAAATTGTATGTTAATCACAGCATAGTTGAAATATGCTGCGTAGTGTCTGGCCAGCAGAGACAGGTGGATGGGCTAAGGGAAGCTGAGGTTTGGGATGTGGAATTGGAGATAAGGGGAAGTGGAGTTCCTGGGCAAGGATATACAGATGTCAAATAATTCCAAATACATTTGAATGACACTGAGGGGCTTTGTTGATACAGTTGAGGCTGATGCCATGCAGGTGTTTGTACAAAATGCATACACTCATTCAAATGCTCATAGATGGACATGGTTCCATACATCGTTGGCCTTGCTGTTATATTGGCCTGTATGTTTCTCGTTCATTGGTGGTGCATGGGGCAGGGAATGGAATTCAATGCATTTCTCAGGGTGGAATCTGATGCTTGAGGGGCAGCTCTTGGAGGGCTGTATCGGTCAGGTCCCCATTGACAGTGGGAGATCTGTCGACGTGCCGTTGACCCCTTTGTGTCTTGGCTAAGAGGCTGTTTAGATGACTAATGTGATGTGGTTGGCAGCTTCCCTGTACAGTATGTTTATTACCAGATGAAATAGTCAAACTGAATCTACACAGGAAAGGGAACCTTTGGTTCATGAGCCAACCACTTACGAGCAAGGTTTGTAGAGTCTACACATTGTATTAAAATGTTTACCTATCCAGGCTGCTTTGTGACCAGATTAGCTGTTGATGCATACGAATTAGGCCAGTAAGAGAGAATAAAGGACACATGTTCAGTAATATTGGTGTGACATTTATTAATGTACAAGAGGCAACTAGTATCGTCTTCCTGCCGCTTCGTTTAATTCAGCCACAGTTCAGAAATTGTTTAAGAAATGCTTCAGCACCAATGTACACGGGTTTACAATGTCATTGAAGTTGATTAGAGGTTGGAGGAAAACAGCACGACCTGATGAAGATATCCCAGAAGCCTTGTACATCTTCAGGTCCCCAGGAAGATATCCTGCAAGACAAAATCGTCAGCAGGGTAGCCTAGTGGTTAGAGAGTTGGACTAGTAACCGAAAGGTTGCAAGTATAACATAATGAGCTGACAATGTACAAATATTTCGTTCTGCCCCTGAACAGGCAGTCAAACAACTGTTCCTAGGCCATCATTGAAATTAAGAATTT